>NC_037669.1:148453965-148461315 GCF_003255815.1 Theropithecus gelada
TTTTTTTTTTTTTTTTTTTTGAGATGGAGTCTCGCTCTATCACCCAGGCTGGAGTGCAGTGGCCGGACCTCAGCTCACTGCAAGCTCCGCCTCCCGGGTTTACGCCATTCTCCTGCCTCAGCCTCCCGAGTAGCTGGGACTACAGGCGCCCGCCACCTCGCCCGGCTAGTTTTTTGTATTTTTTAGTAGAGACGGGGTTTCACCGTGTTAGCCAGCATGGTCTCGATCTCCTGACCTCGTGATCCGCCCGTCTCGGCCTCCCAAAGTGCTGGGATTACAGGCTTGAGCCACCGCGCCCGGCCAAAATATATATATTTTTGACTAGGTGATACATTCACGTGACCTGATGTTCAAAGGGTACAAAAGAGTATGTGAGAATCTTGAAGTTTCATTCATTGTTGTCTCTTTTGCCAGCTCATGTTGTAGCCAGTGGATAAATAGATTCAGGAATCAGAAAGATGGGGATCAAAAGCAAAATGCAAAATAATGGGGCTTGGTCTAGGGATGCCTTGCTCACCTTTACACCAGAATTAGAAAGACTTACACATCCAGAGAGACCCAGCTGGACAGAATTGTCCTCCATGCTGGGCTCTGCTCTTACAAAGCTTGAGGATGGGAGGAAGAGAGTGGGGATTCACTCATCAAGCGGGCTTATTCCAGTGTGAACAGAGGAGAAGGCTGAGAGGCACACACTTAATTCCTCTTCTCCAACTCACCAATCAGACTAGTCACTCTCTATTCCCTAAAAAGGGGTGAATTAAAATTGGGACCAGGATCGGGGGGTTAAAGCCTTTCCAGTACTCCCAGGCTGGTGTGCTGATGGATTACAGGTGTGTCACGAGATATGGATCTTTCCATCCTTGGATCAAGGATTAGCAGAGCCCCAGACTTGTCCTCTTCAGCCATGAGCACCTTCATCAGAACCCTAATATCCTTCCAATTTAGCCTCATTGACCCAATATTATCATTTTCTGTTTGTATCATATTGGGGAAAATTCTGGCATGTACTGCTCCCAGCAGTGGTCACCTCTGTATTTATAGATTTGAAACCAGCACAAAGAAGGTCACCCCTTGCCCCTTACTTGGTACACACAGAAAATTCTTTTGCCAAACGCCCTTCCTGCCACCAAGTTCTCCCCAGCCTTCCCCAAAGCAACCAATAGTTACTCTTTCTATACACAGGTAAATATTTCATGTCCTTCTTTAAAAAAAATACACAAATCACAAGATAGGCCAAATACTTTAATAAAATACCATCAAATCTCAGCAGCTTAATGTAGTAAATGTTTATTTCTTGTGCATGTCTCAATCCAGTGTGGCTTTTTGGGTCAATGATGGGGCACTGGGTTCCTCTCCTGGAGTCGTTCATGGCTCTCACTTCCTTTAATCTAGTGTCTCTGTTAGTCTCTAGGGATTCATAACTGCTGCTGGATGCTCTACGTGAGCTGAAAAAGGAAGGAAGGGAAGAAAGCATGGAAAATCTGGGGGATTTTAGGGACTAGGAAGTGATAAATATTATTTCCATCCATATTCAGTTGGCCTGAACTCAGTCATATGGTCCCACCTGACTACAAGGAAATGTAGTCTACATGTCTGACCAGGACAAAAAGGAAATGGATGTTGTAAGGTCATAGAGATTTCTGTAACACATGCCAGACATGCCATTCTGCACCTTGCTCTTTTGACTTGACAATACATTTTAGAGCACAGTCACATTATTTCATATGCGAGCAGTTTCCTCAGCTTTTCTAACAGGTGCATTTTATGAATTATATCATAATTTATTTAACTAGTCCATGGTCCAATCATCCTCAATGTTTTGTTTTTTCCATTATTTCATCTGCAATAAATACTCTTGTAATTGTATTATTCCACACATGCGCAAGCATATCTGCAGGATAAATTCTCAGGTGAGGTGTTACTGAATCAAATGGTATCAACAGTTACTATTTTGATACCTATTACCAAATTACCCTTCTTAGGAGTAATACACATTTTATTCCCAATAGCCATTTTATTATTTAATTCTGCTTGTGTACAATATTTTGTCAACAAGTTTGAGTAAATATAGTTTAAATCCAGTGGATCTGAGAGAGGCCCACAATCTTGGTTGTATCCTCCTGTTGGACTTTCCCTTCCCTTCTATTCCTTAGGAACCCAGTGTTGTCTATTTCTGTTCCCCAAGTGTTCCTTGTGCCTCATATTCTCAAGCCATTGCTTCGATATTTTATTTCATTTAGATTCAGATCTTGTGAACACTTCTTTACTTATTTTTTTTATTATTATTTCTTTCTTTTTTTTTTTTTTTTTGAGACAAGATCTCTCTCTGTCACCCAACCTGGAGTGCAGTGATGCAATCCTGGCTCACTATCACCTCTGCCTCCTGGGTTCATGAGACTCTTGTGCGTTAGACTCCAGAGTAGCTGGGATTACAGGCATGTGCCACCATGCCCGGCTAATTTTTTTGTTTTTTTGGGTTTTTTTTGTTTTTTGTTTTGGTTTTTTGCCATGTTGGCCAGGCTGGTCTGGAACTCCTGGCCTCAAATGATCCACTCACGTCGGTCTCCCAAAGTGCTGGGATTACAGGTGTGCCAGGCCAGTGAACACTTCTTGAAAAATAGGGCTGGGTACCAAGCAGAACCCTTTAAATTCATTATTACATATAATTCTCAGAAGCAACTCTAGCAAGTAAGCATTTTCATGCCCATAGTACAAATAAGGAAACTGAGGCTCAGAGAGGTTAAGTAAATAGACCAAGGTCATCTAATTAGTAGGTGGTATATTTTCATTAGGTATTCTGGGAGTTTTCTTTTTCCTCTCTCTCTGGTTCTTCCAAACCAAAGCATAACTTAAGGCAGAGGAAAAGAAATGCACACACTTGAGCTGTCCCTAGGTGTGACCCAAAGCTGCCTGAGCCAAGATGTTTCCTTTGAAGTCTTCTATTTGTATTAAAAATGGATACAGATTTTTAGTTTCACTTTTTCATATATCTGCATTTATTTTAATATTTTATTTTATTTTTTATTTTTTTATTTTATTATTATTTTTTTTTGAGATGGAGTCTCGCTCTGTCGCCCAGGCTGGAGTGCAGTGGCCAGATCTCAGCTCACTGCAAGCTCCGCCTCCCGGGTTCACGCCATTCCCCTGCCTCAGCCTCCCGAGTAGCTGGGACTACAGGCGCCCGCCACCTCGCCTGGCTAGTTTTTTTTTTTTGTATTTTTTAGTAGAGACGGGGTTTCACCGTGTTAGCCAGGATGGTCTTGATCTTGTGACCTCGTGATCCGCCTGTCTCGGCCTCCCAAAGTGCTGGGATTACAGGCTTGAGCCACCGCGCCCGGCCTATTTTAATATTTTAAATTCCTTGCTACCAACTGTAACTGAAACCCCAGGAAGCTACTGGTATTCTCTGTGGTTTGGGGAACTCTGGCCCACTGCCCCCAGGGCAGGCAGGAGAGCATGGTTCTGCATGTCAGCGCCCCACAAATAGACTCTTACCCATTTTTCAAAATCCAACTCACATGCTACTTCAACATCAAAGTTTCCTGGGGGATCAGCAAGCCCAGAATGGTGTCGCTGTCATAGAAAACTCTGAATTACGGCTTATCCCAGGGCCTAAGATGCAATTACACAGTGTCTTTCCTTCCTTGGACTATAACCTTCATGGAGTCAGTCTCTCTATAATATATCTTCAAGTGCTTTGCAGCAAAAAGAGGATTGTTAAATTTTTAATGAATAAAGCATTGAAGATGATTAACACGTTATTGTTAACCACTTTTACTTTTCCAAAAAAAAAAAAAAAAGCAATTGCAAAATAGCAGAAGCCTACTTCTTAGTTCCAGCTTCTCTTAAACACTCCTAAATATTGCTTAAAATTGTTATGTTAGCCTCATGTTTCCTTGGAAAGCACACATTTCGTTTGTCCATGCATATATATCCAATTCCCAGTGATAGTCCTGTCTTATTGATTGACACTGGGTAAGCCATTAATTTATTCTCCTGTCTCTGGAAAATGGGGATAATTGCATTTGCCAGCTACCACTTGAGAATGTTGTCAGAATTGATGAAACAATGTTTTTAAAAGACCTCTTTGGAAGGAATATACTATATAAATCACAATCTCTCACTAGGATGGTTGTTTTACTGATTATTTATTTAGTAGTTCAGTGGAACACTGATATTTCTTCCCAGATAAGTCATCTTGAGTCAATGGATTCCTTAATACTCAGACCCAAAAAGCATTTTGTATCTATAACCTTCTGATGAACTTGGAAATTAACTTGGTACATATCCTTTCTACTCTGGGAAGTGTTCAAGTTGATTATCTCTGTAAATATATGTCTGGGCCATTGCTAGCCAAATACTGGTGCACGTATGAGATAATGTTTAAAATATGCTGCATCCTTGTGAACATATTATTTTTCTCTCTCCCATATTAATAATTGAATTTTAATATTTAAAAATCTCACTGCTTTCATAAGACATACATAATGCTTCCATCTCGGAGTTGGAAGTCTGTCGCTCCAAATTAGTCACACCTTGTGTAGTATGACAGAACATCTCAAAAGGAAATGGTGTAAATTTTAAATTCTAGTAAATGTACTCTCCAATTGCCACTAGCCACCAGTGTTAAAATTAGAAATTCAGTCCCTCAGTTGCACTAGCTACTGTTCAAGTGCTCAACGGCTCATGTGGCTAGTGGCCACCATACTGTATAGTACAAGGAAAGAACATTTCCACCATCACAAAAAGTTCTAGTAGGTAGTGCTTGTCCATAAGATTTGTATCTTAGACTTATGAAAGGCTTAAGCTGGAATATTGTTAGCTTTCTGCTCTTCTCACCCATCCCTTGCTTGGATTTTTTCTCCCCATGTTACAATAATTTCTGTTTAACTGTTTGGGCCTTAAAAACAGCCCCACCTCCAAGGCCATGATTTGAACACAAAGTCTGGAGAGAATGACATGTGGAATTCCCATCTGGAGGTTAGTACAGCAGCAGATCCAGCCATTTCTGAGAAATTGTCTAGGTTTGGACATACTCCCAGAACTCTGATTTAGCAGTTCCTAAGCTTACAGCAAGTCTGAAAAGAACACAAATCTGTTTTGTATACACAAATAAATCCTCGCATGCTGCATGCCATTCTCAGCCTGCCAGTTTCATCTGGCTGCTCCAGAAAATATAATTCAATAGCATATTAGTTAACCTGCATGCAGGGAATGGGGCATTCTCATTATTGAAATGTTCTGGTTGAGTGATTAACCCGATTTTTGCAGAAAAACTGCTGAGGCAAGGGATTTTCTGTCCAGGAGGTTGTGCCACTGTGTTTCTCTCTTCCAGATGATCACAGCTGCACTGCTTCATCCCTCAAGCATTCAGAAATACATCTCTATGCTAAAAACTTTCAAATATGCATTGATAGATTCTCAAAGAATCCTCATAAAAATAGATCAATAATGGTGTTCCTGATACTCTTAGAAAGGGAATGAACTTAGATGAAAAAATAAGATCTTTCCTCAAATTTTGCACAGTTGTGTAACCCTTAGGAGTTTCTGCCAATAGGGCAGTTTCTTCAAATGCTATAATTTGAACATACTCATTCAAATATTTTATTTTCTTTTGTAATAAATAAAATGTGCTTACTAGATGTCAGGCAATGCTTGGAGGGCTTTACAAATATTAATTCATTTAATTCTTATAACATCTTACAATTAGGTACCACACTATTATGTCTATTGTAAAGATGAGAAAACTGAAGGACAGAGAGGTTAAATAGCTGTCCAAGTCAAGGAGCTTAGGATTTGAACCCAGGAAGCTTGGCTCTGAGTGTCCATGCCCTTAAACACTACTCCAAGTAATTTATATAACAGAAGGAACCTAGATCATGAAATAAAATGATTTGTTTTTCTCTTTAGTGCCTCAGTTTTCATATATTAAAAGCCAGAGGTCTGTGAGGTAAAAACAGAATCAAAACATTGGTGCTTCTCTTCGAAAGATAATTACAAGCTTTGTACACCAAAAGTCAAATGTACTAAGAGCCCAGAATCAATTATAAAATACAAAACCTAGTAGAATTAGATTGATTTTCTGAAAAGAAATTAATGTAATACATTGGTTTTAAATATATGATGAGCAGAGATCATCGTTTTCAGCTTCTGAGTTGATTGTTGCAGTCCAAAGTTTTTTTACTCAGGTTTCTGAATGAGCCAGTATAACAAAAGAAATGGCTGGAGTTTAATCATGTCTGATTCATAATGTAAGTAATATAATTTTTCTAGACATGTGGAATATGTGCTAGTGAAAGGAAACCACCGTTTAATGAGCAGCTATGATTTAGCAGGCATTTGACCTTTAGGCTTTCTTACTACCTAAGCAAAAAACCTACAAGTCATTTCTCCCTTTCCTGTTATCCCCAACACCTAACTTGTTGACTGCTCGTTCTGCCTCCCCAATATACTTGGGTACTGCCTTCTCTCCCCAACTCCAGGCCACCATCCTCTCTCACTGCGATTCTGCAGCAGCCACCCAAGTGACTTTCTTAAAGCATGGAGGTGTTTTCTCATCCCCGCCCAGCCCTCTACCGGCACCTTCTCCATTTGGGACCAACTTCCAGTGCTGCCCAATTCCACCTTGTTCTTCTTCAGCCCGATCGCCCCATGCTGTCGCCTTTGCCCACTCCATCCAGCCCCTCTGGCCTTTGGGTTTCTGAACACAGCAGCTGTTTTCTTTTATTTTTCTTTTTTTTTAAAGACAGAGTCTCATTCTGTTGCCCAGACTGGAGTGCAGTGGTGCCATCTCGGCTCACTGCAATCTCCGCCTCCCCAGGGGATCAAGCGATTATCCTGCCTCAGCCTCTCAAGTAGCTGGGATCACAGGCATGAGCTACCACGCCCGGCTGATTTTTGTATTTTTAGTAGAGACGGGGTTTCACCATGTTGGCCAGGCTGGTCTTGAACTTGTGACCTCAAGTGATCCACACTCCTTAGCCTCCCAAAGTGCTGGGATTACAGGCAAGAGCCACTGTGCCCAGCCTACACACAACCATTTTCTGCCTCAGATCTCTGTGCGTGTTATGCTCTGGCTGGGATCCTCTTTCCTCCACTCATCTCCTGTTTTTGTCACTTTTCTGCCTTTGGATCTCAGTTCAAATTTCACTTCCTCAGAGAGCCAGTATGAGGAAGGGTGAAGGGAGGCTCTGACAATACCCAGCCAGGCCCAGGGTAAAACATGAAGCCAAGAGAGGCTTTTAAAATTTTCAGCGGTGAAGATATCCATCTCCTCAAGCATTTATTATTTCTTTGTGCTATACACATTCCAATCATACTCTTTTAGTTGGTTTTTTTTTTTTTTTTTTT
>NC_037669.1:148461330-148471042 GCF_003255815.1 Theropithecus gelada
GCGCCCGCCACCTCGCCCGGCTAGTTTTTTGTATTTTTAGTAGAGACGGGGTTTCACCGTGTTAGCCAGGATGGTCTTGATCTCCTGACCTCGTGATCCGCCCGTCTCGGCCTCCCAAAGTGCTGGGATTACAGGCTTGAGCCACCGCGCCCGGCCTCTTTTAGTTATTTTTAAATGTACAGTAAGTTGTTGTTGACTGTAAGTACCTTGTTGTGCTCTCAAATACTAGATCTTATTCGTTCTATGTAACTATGTTTTGTACCCATTCATAATCCCCACTTGCCCCCCACCCCCACCCCATAATACCCTTCCCAGCCTCTGGTAACCATCATTCTACTTACTCTTTCTCTCCATGACTTCCATTGTTTCAACTTTTAGCTACAGAAATGAGTGAAAATATGCAAAATTTGTCCTTTGGCTTTTTAAAATTTTTAATTTAAAAATCCTTACCTGTGATATGGGTATAATTCATTCTGTTTTAATACATTTGACTCTCAAAAATAAGTTTTATTTTTTTCCAGTTGAGCAAATATATACTGAGCATTGTGCTAGGCACTGGCAGAGGAGAAGGCAATGCAGACTAAGGCATCACTGTGATCCTTGATACGATCCCAATTTAATGGAGAAACAGTCAAATACAAACCAATAATCATCAAAGTATGCGATGAAACACAGATGCCACAAAAGAGGGGCCAAAATGCTGAAAAAGCACAGAACAGAGAGTGGCTGGTTTGGAATGGCAAATCAGGCAGATATCACAGGGAAGTAACTTTTGAGAAGCAGATTGAGAGATGAGTAAGAATTCAGGCTTAAAGGGGGAAGAAAATTGTGAATTAGAGATGTGAAACCCATACATTTGATTTTGATGAGGAGTCTAATGGTAAGAAGCCCTTAGTGGTAAAATAATGAATGCCTGTGTGTGCGGGTGGGGGGCGGGGGGTAGGGGATGTGGGAAGAGGGAGGGAAAAGAATAAAGGATAAAGAGAAGTAGGGAAATAAGAGAATAAGTCCAGGAAAGTTTTAGAGATCAAGTGAGTTTTTATTTTCAGATTTCCCAGCAAAGAGCAGATAGATATTGGATTCACGAATTTCCACATCATTTCTTTCACTCGCATCCCTGTGAAGAGACCACCAAACAGGCTTTGTGTCCTCAATAAAGCTTTTTAATCACCTGGGTGCAGCGGGCTGAGTCCGAAAAGAGAGTCAGCAAAGGGAGATAGGGATGGGGCCGTTTTATAGGATTTGGGTAGGTAGTGGAAAATTACAGTCAAAGGGGGTTGTTCTCTGGCGGGTAGGGGCGGAAGACACAAGGTGCTCAGTGGGGGAGCTTTTGAGCCAGGATAAGGAATTTCACAAGGTGATGTCATCAGTTAAGGCAGGAACAGGCCATTTTCACTTCTTTTGTGGTGGAATATCGTCAGTTAATGCAGGAACCAGCCATTTTCACTTCTTTTGTGATTCTTCCCTTACTTGGGGCCATCTGGATGTATATACGTGCAGGTCACAGGGGATATGATGGCGTAGCTTGGGCTCAGAGGCCTGACAGTCCTGCCTTCTTATATTAATAGGAAAAATAACATAAAACAGTATTGAAGTGTTGGGACAGTAAAAATTTTTTGTGGGGGTGGCATGGAGTGATGTTTCTCAGGGCTGCTTGGAGCGGGATTAGGGGCAGCGTGGGAACCTAGAGTAGGAAAGGTCAAATTGAAGGAGGATTTTGTGGCAAGGGGTGATATTGTGGGTTTGTTAGTAGGAGCAATTGTCGTATACAATGATTGATGATGGCCTGGATATGGTTTTGGATGAATTGAGAAACTGAAGGGAAGATACAAGGTCCTAATAAAAGAAAGAGAAAAATAGGTATTAAAGGACTAAGAATTGGGAGGACCCAGGATATCCAATTTGAGAGTGCCCAAGGGGATTCAGCATAATTATTTGCTTGGTTGGTGAGTTTTTGGGCTCTGTCCTTGAGTTTTTTTATGTTGTCATATACCAGGCCAGATTGATTTAGGTAAAAACAACACTCTGCAATTAAAAACTTAGAGTCTTCCCTTTTAGCAGTGAGTAAGTCAAGGCCTTGGTGGTTTTGAAGGACAACTGCAGCTAAAGAGTCAACTTGGGCCTGGAGGACTGATAGTTTGTGATATGTCTGTGATGCTAGCAGAGAAGTCATTAGACAGGCTACGAAAGGTCATGACAGGTTGAAATGCCTGATATTCCAGTATTGAGAGCAGTAGTGGAGGCAGAAAGTCCTAAACCGACAAGTAAGGGAATTACTGGAATAACTTTTTTGTCATGTCGGTGTCATGAGGGGAACAGGGAGCTCTTCAGTTCCATCTGCAAACTGAATTTTGGGAGTAAGGAAAACTAATGTGCATGTGCCTGTCCAATTAGCAGCAGGTAGACACATGTAGGTACAGGATCCACAGAGGAAGAAGAGACCTTGTGCAAGGCAAAACTGGAAATGCAAAGTAAAAAGATGAGGAGTGCTGAAAGGGTGTCTTGGACCCAGACTCCTAGGGATCCAGCTAGGGCAGCAGCCATCAGAGGTTGTAATGGGGACTGATGGGGTAACTGCGTACAGGGAGAGGTTCAGTTTTCATGGTTGTATAAGAAAACGTTGAGTATCTACGAGCAACCTTTCACTGTTATTTACGGGGCTGCATATAAGTAAACAAGAAGAGGGCCTGGGAGGAGAGTCTGACATTCAAGGGGCAGGTACCCAAAGACAGAATGAAATACAGGGTGTCTTCCTAAGCAATAATTATTGCTAATATTTTTAAGTTTGCCAGTATTGATAGAAGGCTTATCTGTAATATGGAGCTGGAAGGCTCCAGTTGGTTCAGTGATGTGTGTAGTTGGGCTTTGGAGATGAAGAGTGAAGGAACATCGAGAAGGTGAAACGTTACCCAGGGGAATTCCAGTGGGTCTTTGCCAAGAGGTACATAAAGGAATGGCCACAGGAATAGTAGTTTGTGTTGTGAGGGGTCCAAATATGGGGGGGGTAGAGTTGATATAAGGAGAAAGGCTTTTTAAGTAAGTGCGGAGGAGGGCGGCAGCTTACTGATGTGAAATGTCTGGGGAGGTCTTGCTGGACCTGTCTAGAAAGTAAATAAGTTCTTCAGGAGGGTAAAGGTGAGGGCTGTTAAAGGAAGCTCAGAGGTTTAGGGAGACAGGAGATGTTGCCCAGTCTGTATGTAAGGCAGGGACAGCTGTGTAGGCGCTGGAAGAAAGGGAAATGCAAAGCCAGCAATTGTTCACTAAGGAGGGATTAGAAATGGCTAGGAGAGAGTGGGTAAGGTTGATAGCATGGTGAAGATAGTTGGGGAGATGTAGAGGGTGGCATAAGGATGGGAATGAGAACAAGAGTGAGTATAAAAGTAAATAATAGAATTTCATCAGGGTGAAAGTATTGGAGGGTGCCCTTCCAGCAAAGATCATCTGTCCACTCTAAGAAGGAGTTAAGAGTGGTGGTTTGGGGACAGCACCAGGAGATAACAGCTATGATGGCTGGGAGAAATAGTGTAAACCGGCAGTATAAGCAATAGTAGGGCATTTATGAGTAGTTGAGAATGATGAATAGGAGTATGACTAGACAGAAGATAGTAGAGATGACTCAATTTTGGGGCTCAGTCCAAGTAGTAGGGGTGACTACGTAAAGCCCTGTTGCAAAAAGTAGAGTAAGGATGAACAGATCTAATAGAATAAAGGGATGTATTAAGCTCATAAGGTTTATTACTGTTCTTCAGAAATGCGAGTGAGTTTACGGGAAGTAGGTGAGAGTACTTGCGACTTCCAGGAGGAAGAGGAGAGATTAGGCTGGCTGGCTGACGGATAGAGTTTTATTCTGGAATGGTGAACCCAGTGGGGAGGATCCTGCAGGCAGACAGCAGTTGGGGTACTATAGATGACTAAGTAGGGTCCAGTCCATTGAGGTTGTAGAGTTTGAGGGGTCAGATTCTTAACAAGAACTGAGATTCCAGCTAGGCTGTCTTCATATGGCTGGGAATCTGGAGTAGGCAAGAGGAGATTAGCAGCCTGGCGAATTTCCTGTCTAGCCTGCTGGGGGACTGGAAGATAGTTGCCTAGAGGGCTGGTGTCTGGGATGAAGTTGGGGCCGAGCAAGAAAGTGCGTCCATATAAAAGTTCAAATGGACTGTACCCTGTAGCATCTGAAGGACAGGCTCTAATTCTGAGAAGGGCAAGAGGTAAAAGTACTGTCCAGTCCTTTTTAAGTTGGAGGCTGAGCTTGGTGAGGTGTGTCTTTTAAAGACCATTAGTCCATTCTACCTTTCCTGAAGATTGAGGATGGTAAGGGATATAAAGGTTCCACTGAATACCAAGAGCCTGAGAAACTGCTTGGGTGATTTGACTAGTAAAGGCCAGTCCATTATCAGACTGTAGAGAAGTGGGAAGGCCAAACTGAGGAATTATGCCTAACAGAAGGGAAGAAATGACCGCGGTGGCCTTCTCAGACCCTGTGGGAAAGGCCTCTACCCATCCAGTGAAAGTGTCTACCCAGACTAAGAGGTATTTTAGTTTCCTGACTCAGGGCATGTGAGCAAAGTCAATTTGCCAGTCCTGGAGAGGGGCAAATCCCCAAGCTTGATGTGTAGGGAAGGGAGGGGCCTGAACAATCCCTGAGGGGTAGTAGATGGAACACTGAGAAGTGATTTCCTTGAGGATAGATTTCCATGATGGAAAGGAAATGAGAGGTTCTAAGAGGTGGGCTAGCGGCTTGTAACCTACATGGAAGAGGTTATGAAGTGACGACAGAATAGAATGGGCCTGTGAGGCTGGAAGGAGATACTTTCCTTGGTCTAAGAACCATTTGCCTTGTGTGGGAAGAGACTGATAGGTGGAAGTTTCAGTGGGGATGTAGGTGGGAATGATTGATGAGAAGGAGAAAAACTGGCTGTGAGGGACAGAAGTTGGAATGCTAGCTGCATCTTTAGCAACCTTATCAGCATAAGTGTTGCCTAGAGCAATGGGATCTGATGCCTTTTTGATGGTCCTTGCAGTGAATGACTCCAGCTTCCTTTGGAAGTAAAGCAGCCTCGAGAAGAGTTTTTATTAAAAAGGCATTAATGATGGAGGACGCTTGTGTAGTGAGGAAACCTCTTTCAACATATATAACAACATGGTGGTGCAGGATATGGAAGGCATATTTAGAGTCAGTATAAATATTGATGCATAGTCCCTTTGCAAGAGTGAGGGCCCAAGTTAAGGCAATGAGTTCAGCTTGCTGAGAGTTAGTGGTGCGGGGCAGAGCGGTAGCCTCAGTGATAGATGTGGAAGATACTATAGCATAGCCTGCCTTTGCTGGCGAGTGGCGATGATGCCTGGTGGAGCTGCGTCAATAAGTCGAATGTGATCAGGGTGAGGAACAAGAAAGAAGGAAATATGGAGAAATGGGGTGAATGTCAGGTGGATCAGACAGATACAGTTATGGGGGTCAGGCATGATATCTAGAATAATGTGGGAGGCCGGATTGAAGTCCGGGCCAGGAACAATGGTAATTGTGAGAGACTCAACAAAGAGTGAGTATAGCTGAAGGAGCCAGTGAGCAGAAACTATATGTGTCAGGTGTGAGGAAGAAAATAGATTTTGGAAGTTATGAGAGCTGTAGAGAGTGAGTTGAGCATAGTTTGTGATTTTTGAGGGCCTCTAAAAATATTAGGGCGGTGGCAGCCGCTGCACGGAGACATAATGGCCAACCTAAAACAGGAAGGTCAAATTGTTTGGACAAAAAGGCTTCAGGGTGCAGTCCCAGTTGTTGTGTAAGAATTCTGGCTGCACAGTCCTGCACTTTGGCTGTGTGTAATGAAAAGGGTTGGGATGAGTTAGGGAGAGCTAGTGTGGGAGCAGTCTCTAAAACTGTCTTCAAGGAATGGAAAAAGGAGTGGGGAAAGGATTTAGGATCCATGGGGTCAGCTAGGTTTCCTTTTGTGAGTTTATATAATGGTATTGTTAGGATGGCAAAACCAGGTATTGAAAGGCAAAAGTATCCAACCATGCCTAAGAAGGAAAGGAGTCATTGTTTTGTAGGGATTGGGGTTTGAGAGATCAGTCAGACACGATCGGCAGTGAGAACACGTGTTTTTATGAAGAAGTACGCCAAGGTAGGTAACAGATGGAGAAGAAATTTGAGCTTTGTGGGGGATACCTGATATCCTTTGGAGAACAAATGTTGAAGGAGCAGGAGGGTGTCTCACTGGGAAGATTCAAAGGAGGGGCTACAAAGTAGAAGGTCATCAATATATTGAATAAGGTGAGAAGCAGAGGGGTGGAAAGAAAGTAAATCATGAGAAAGAGCTTGGCTGAAGTAATGAGGGCTGTCCTTCAAGCCTTGCGGCAGCACAGCCCAGGTAAGCTGCTGGAACTGATGAGTGTCAGGGTCAGTCCAGGTAAAAGCAAAGAGAGGCTGGGACGAGGGGTGCAGGAGAATAGTGAAAAAAGCATCTTTAAGATCAAGAGTGGAATAGTGAGTTGTGGAGGAAGGTATTGAGGACAAAAGAGTATATGGGTTTGTCACCACAGGTAGATAAGTAAAATAATTTGGTTGATAAGGTGCAGATCCTGAACTAACTTGTAAGACTTGTCCACTTTTTGGACAGGTAAAATGGGGAAATCGTAAGGAGACTTTATAGGCTTTAAAAGGCCATGCTATAACAGGCCAGTGATAACAGGCTTTACTGCTTTTAAAGCATGCTGTGGGATGGGATATTGGTGTTGAGCAGGGTAAGGGTGATTAGGCTTTAATGGGATGATAAGGGGTGCATAATTGATCACCAAGGAGGGAGTAGAAGTGTTCCATACCTATGGGTTAAGGTGAGGAGATACAAGCAGAGGATGCGAAGGAGGCTTTGAACTGGGGAAAAGGTAGCAATGAGGTGTGGCTGTAGCCCAGGAATAGTCAGGGAAGCAGATAATTTAGTTAAGATGTCTCAACCTAATAAGGGAGCTGGGCAGGTGGGGATAACTAAAAAGGAGTGCTTAAAAGAGTATTGTCTAAGTTGGCACCAGAGTTGGGGAGTTTTAAGAGATTTAGAAGCCTGGCCGTCAATACCCACAAGTTACAAAGGCAAAGGAAACAGGCCCTTGAAAAGAAGGTAATGTGGAGTGGGTAGCCTCTGTATTGATTAAGAAGGGGACAAACTTACCCTCCACTGTGAGAGTTACCCAAAGCTCGGCATCCATGATGGTCTAGGGGGCTTCTGAGGTGATTGGGCAGCGTCAATCTTCAGCCGCTGAGCCAAGAAGATCTGGGAAGAAGTCAGCCAGAGAGTCTTGGGCCAGAGTTCCAGGGGCTCTGGGAGTGGATGCCAGGTGAGTTGAACAGTCCGATTTCCAGTGGGGTCCCATACAGATGGGACACAGCTTAGGAGGAATCCCGGGCTGCCGGCATTCCTTGGCCCAGTAGCCAGATTTCTGGCACTTGTAGCAAGCTCCTAGGGGAGGAGGTTCTGGAGGAACCTCTGGCAGCTGCAGTTAAGGCATTTGGAGTTCTTGTGTGCTGCAGATGTGGCTGGGGTTTATCTCACAGTGGAGGTAAGGAATTGCAAACTCAGAAATACATTGCTACTTGGCTGCCTTTACTCTACTATTGTACACCTTGAAGGCGAGGTTAATTAAGTCCTATTGTGGGGTTCCAGGGCCGGAATTTAATTTTTGGAGCTTTATTTAATGTTGGTAGAGGACTGCGTAATAAAAATACATATTGAGAATAAGACGGCCTTCTGGCCCCTGTAGGCCTAGGGCAGTAAAGTGTCTAAGGGTTGTTGCCAAACAGGCCATGGACTGGGCTGAGTTTTTATATTTGATGAAAAAGAGTCTAAATGCTAACTGATTTGGGAGAGGTCAGATAAAGAAAAGGGAGCATTAACCTTGACTATGCCTTTAACTCCAGTCACCTTTTTAAGAGGAAATTGCTGGGCAGGTGGGAGAGGGCTAGTGGCAAAACGAAACTGTAAGCCGGAGCAGGTGTGAGGAGGGGCGGTGATAAAAGGAGTATAGGGTGGAGAAGTGGAGGCTGAGGAAGAATTGGGACCTGGCTCCGCCTGGCGAGGAGCAGCCTGGGGAGGAGGGGAGAGGTCAGATGGGTCTGTAGAAAAGGAATGTTGGAAAGACACAGCAACACTTGGGGTTGGGACTGAGGGGACAGGCAGGAGGGAAAGGAGCAAGATTTGGGATGAGTTACGTTGGGAACAGAGACTAGGGAGGGACCGATATGTAAAAGAATGCCTGGACGTCAGGCACCACAGACTGTTTGCCCATTTTACGACAAGAATTGTCTAGATCTTGTAGGATGGAAAAATTGAAAGTGCCATTTTCTGGCTGCTTGGAACCACTGTCGAGTTTGTATTGGGGTCAAGCGGTGTTGCAGAAGAAAATAAGATGCTTAGATTTTAGATGAGGCAAGAGTTGAAGAGGTTTTAAGTTCTTGAGAACACAGGCTAAGGGAGAAGAAGGAGGAATGGAGGGTGGAGGGTTTCCTATAGTGAAAGAGGCAAGTTTAAAGAGAAGGGTAGAGACAAGGAGAAGGGGGTGGGGAACAGCACTGGGCTGCTATGTGTGTGAGCAGCCAAAGCAGGTGTCCCCGCAATTGACTTGCCACCAAGGGAGTGTGGGTGAATGACCAAGGCAGGCATCCCTGCAGTGATTGGACATCAATGGAATGTGGGTGAATAATCAAGCAGGCATCCCCACAGTGATTAAACCCCAAGGGAAGACTGTCTTCCCAAGTCCGTGACCAGCACCAGAGTTTTGGGTCCATGCATAAAATGTGTCTCCTTTGTCTCTACCAGAAAAGGAAAGGAACTGAAATTAAGAGAAGGGAGAGATTGAAGTGTGGCGCCAAGATTGAAAGGAGAAAGAGGTTGAGGGATAGTGAGAGATGTTGGAGAAGAGAGTAAAGAAAGGTTGCGTACCCCTTTTAAAATTGGTGAGATGTTCCTTGGGCTGGTTAGTCTGAGGACCAGAGGCCGCAGGTGGACCTTTTTCATAGAGCAAAGAGCAGGAGGACAGGGGATTGATCTCCCAAGGGAGGTCCCCCAATCTGAGTCACAGCACCAAATTTCACATGCGTCCTTGTGAAGAGACCACCAAACAGGCTTTGTGTGAGCCACAAGGCTGTTTATTTCACCTGGGTGCAGGCAGGCTGAGTCCGAAAAGAGAGTCAGCAAAGGGAGATAGGGATGGGGCCGTTTTATAGGATTTGGGTAGGTAGTGGAAAATTACAGTCAAAGTTGTTCTCTGGTGGTTAGGGGCAGGGGACACAAGGTGCTCAGTCAGGGAGCTTTTGAGCCAGGATGAGCAAGGATAAGGAATTTCACAAGGTAATGTCATCAGTTAAGGCAGGAACAGACCATTTTCACTTCTTTTGTGATTCTTCACTTGCTTCAGGTCATCTGGACATACACGCGCAGGTCACAGGGGATATGATGGCTTAACTTGCGCTCAGAGGCCTGACAATTTCACTGTACTTCATACCAAGTCATACTTGCTTTATGGCCAAGTTTATTTTAACATTTAAGTAAAACTCAATAAACAAATACTAGAAAAATCCATCTTCAAGTTCAAGTGTGTTCTTCCATGGACTGGAAAATGTTTTAAATTTTGGAATGGGACAAAATAGGGAAAGCGAAGACCCAATTTCCAAAAATGTTTTATTTGGGGAAAACTTTTTTTTTTTTTTTTTTTTTTTTTTTGG